>NW_022436965.1:5738571-5772209 GCF_009761245.1 Sapajus apella
AGGGCAATGGCGCGATCTCGGCTCACCGCAACCTCCGCCTCCTGGGTTCAGGCAATTCTCCTGCCTCAGCCTCCTGAGTAGCTGGGATTACAGGCACGCGCCACCATGCCCAGCTAATTTTTTGTAGTTTTTAGTAGAGACGGGGTTTCACCATGTTGACCAGGATGGTCTCGATCTCTTGACCTCGTGATCCACCCGCCTCGGCCTCCCAAAGTGCTGGGATTACAGGCTTGAGCCACCGCGCCCGGCCCTAAAAACTTAGTTTTTTTGGTCTTGGCTCTATTATAAACATGCTTTGTAAACTTAAATAAAATTACTCTGTTTCTCTAGGCTTACATTTCCTGTGATCAAATGATGATTTCAAAGGTTAGCTTCATGGAATGCTAATTTCATGCTTATTAAATTTTTTAAAAATAAAATTTCCAATACTATCAGTAGTAACAGTTAATATGTATTGAGCTTTTGTTAGGTACTTTCTCAGATTTTTATGTTAATTAGCTTATTTAATCCTAACGACTACCCTGTGAAACAGATACTATGATGATCCATATTTTATAATCAAGGAAACTGAGGCACAGAAAGGTTAGTTAACTCAGCCGAGTTCACACAGATGATAAGAGGCATGAGCAGGATTTGACCTTCAGCAACCTGACTAGACTGAGGTTATGATCTCTCTCCATTTGTAAAAGTAAATGTTACCCTTCTTTATCTTCTGGGGCAAGAAGAAAAATTAAAAAGATAATTCTTACCATTTTTGCCTGTTTACATTAAATTCTGAACTTAATAAATAGACATAAATGAAAAGACATTTTATCCTGAGACAATTTTTTATCACCAAATATATTTAAAATACAGCCCAGCACTTACCTAATGCCTCTTTTCTTCAGCTCTTAAATAGTAGTGTATATACTACACAACTGGATTTCTTTATCAAACATTATATAGCACTTACTACATGCTAGGCATTAAGGTCTCCACAGACATTAACTTGTTAATTCACATGACAATTCTAAGGCCAGCATTATTATTATGCTCATTTTACAAAAGAGAGAATTAAGGTCCAGATTGTTTAATTAACTAGAAGTTGAAAACACCACAACTCAGGATCCTGAGGCACATAATTCTAAAGCTTATTAACAAGATTGACTTTAATTATTTTATCATCTTAATAAAAGCAAGTCCTATTTTTTTTAGTGGTTAGAAGGCCCATAAAATAAAAATGTACATACCCTTTTCCTATTCCCCCCCACCACCTTATATGAAAATCTGCAAAAGGCAGGGCATGATGGTTCATGCCTATAATCCTAGCACTTTGGTAGGCTGAGGCAGGAGGACTGCTTGAGGCCAGGAGTTCAAGACCAACCTGGGCAACAAACTGAGACCTGGTCTCTACAAAAAAATTTAAAAATTAGCTCAACACGGTGATACATGCCTGTGGTTCCAGCTATTCAGAAGGCTGAGGCTGGAGGATCATTTGACACAAAGAGGTCAAGGTCACAGAAAGCTATGATCATACTACTGCACTCCAGCCTGGGCTACCAAGAAAGACCCAGTCTCCAAAAAAAGAATCTGCAAAATGAACAAGTTAGTTTATCTCCATTTTAGTTTCTCAGAAGCAATCAAATAATAAATATTCCTCTTTTCCTGATTTTCTACACTTAATAAATTAAGATTAGGTAGTTTTTACAGTTACTAGGAGATGCCCTATCTTTGGAGGTATCTATTTGTTGCTCAAGTTACTGAGACATGACCAAATATATAAGACATATATTAAATCTAATGCAGTCTATAAAACTGCTCCTGTTAAAGGTACATTTCAGAGCATCAGTCCCCAACCTTTTTGGCAACAGGGACTGGTTTCGTGGAAGACAATTTTTCCATGGACCAGTGAGTTGGGGGATGGTTTCAGGATGATTCAAGCATATTATACTTATTGTGCACTTTATTTCTATTATTATTACATTGTAATATATAATGAAATATTTGCCCAGGCATGGTGGCTCATGCCTGTAATCCCAGCACTTTGGGAGGTCGAGATGAGTGGATCACATGAGGGCAGGAGTTCAAGACCAGCGTGGCCCACAAGGTGAAACCCTATCTCTACTAAAAATACAAAAATTAGCCAGGTGTGGTGACGCACACCATAATCCCAACTATTTGGGAGGCTGAGGCAGGAGAATCGCTTGAACCCGGGAGGCAGAGGTTACAGTGAGCCAGGATTGTGCCATTGCACTCTAGCCTGGGCAACGAGACAGAAACTCAGTCTCAAAGAAAAAAGAAAAGAAAAGAAATAATTATACAATGCACCATAATGTAGAATCAGTGAGAGCCCTGACCTTGTTTTCCTGCAACTAGACTGTCCCATCTGGGGTGATGGGAGACTGAGGCAGGTGGATCACCTGAGGTCAGGAGTTCAAGACCTGTCTGGCCAACACAGCAAAACACCATCTCTACTAAAAATAGAAAAATTAGCCAGGCGTGGTTGTGCACATCTGTAGTCCCTGCTATGCGGGAGGCTGAGGCAGGAGAATCACTTGAACCCAGGGGGTGGAAGTTGCAGCACTCCAGCCTGGGCCACAGAGCGAAACTCTGTATTTACAGTTGCTCCCCATCACTCACATTACTGTCTGAGTCCCGCCTTTTGTCAGATCAGCAGTGGCATTAGATTCTCATAGGGGCACACCCTATTGTGAACCATGCATATAAGGGATCTGGGTTGCATGTTCCTTATGAAAATCTAATGCCTGATGACATTAACATTTGGGGAATCAGGGCAGGGTTAAGAATATATATGGGAATTCTTTGCACTGCTTTTGTGACTATTTTATAAGTTTGAAATTATTTCAAAATAAAAAGTAAAACAAGAACAACCATACTCCCAAGTGCCACTATCAGAAAATAGATTCAGTAGGGTTTGCACAAGTCTTGGCATCTGTATGTTTAAAACAATTTCCTAAGTATTTCTGATGTATGTGAGACCTACTGGCCTAGGGCACTGTAAATGAACAGTCAAATAGCAATGCATAGCTCTCTTCCATCCATGAAAGAAAATAATATAAAATACCAACAACTGCTGTGACACTCCTTCCATAAAAGGATGTGGATTTTGTAACTTATAAGAATTGCTTACTCTCTATTCAATTCATTTACTTAATGCCTTTGGTATATTAGAATAAGTTAGAATCAAATTATCCTTTACCTACTGTTGTCTGCTAAACACATTTTCAGAACATATATAATTAGCTACTCTAACGGGCATTCCAAAGGCATCTTACCTCTGCAAATGTCTGAAGCAGTTTGTTTACTTGAGCAAAGGCCTGTGGAAGAATACCATCATAATTTGACCTTGTACTGAAAGCATGTAACAAACTTCTAGAATCCTGAAGCAAGAATTTCACTGTTGTAAAATCCACTGCATTATTAGCTGGTAAAAGAAAATTAAGAAAGAAAAATATAGAAGAATGAGTATACATCATAAAAATGTCTTTGGAACACTAATATTAATCGTGAAATTTCACAAGAATATACATTTACACCTACATGCCACTCCTAAGTTATCTCTCTAGTATAAAAAGCAATAATTAAAAAGATTTAGTTATAAAGTCCTTTGAGTTGATTCTGGTATTCGGAATTCAGATTTCAGGAGTTCTCTCAGCACGGTCACCTTCAAAGTAAAGTTAAAGAACATTACAATTCTCAGAAAAAAAGAGAAAATCACCAAAGAAACAAGTCAAACCACAGATTTCAATGCTGAGGTGAATTCACATACAGAGAGTACTATGGAGGGATCAGAAGAGTCAGACCATATTGGTAAGCACGTCAGTTATATATGGTACCTCTCATCATCACCTCAGCTATCTACATAGTGATTTATCTTCAACGCTGTTACATGAAACTTTATACTATGTTTACTGAAAACTATGTGTTATCTCTATATGTAGAACACAACTTCAGGAGAGAAAACCAGTTTGGGCAACAGTGAGAAGCAAAATGAGCCTGCAGAATTTTTTTCCTGTAAATTAAAAGTGAGATAATCTACAAACAATAATTTAAAGGTATAACAATTTTCTCTCAAGGAACTAAAACTGCTTACATTAAATCCTCAAACTAGTTGGGAAAGCTGGTGGCAATATTTTCAACAATTTCAAAAGTTATAAACAATACAATTAAGTAACTGTCATAAAACTCAAAACAGAAAATATTATTTCCATTATTAATGCAGAATGCTACCTAACAGTTTTCAAAATAACAATGCTACAATGTTGTTTACTTTTTGTTTTAATGTTCACAGTTTCAGAGACTCTATTGTATTCTCAAACATCAGCATGGCTGTTCATTGGCACTAGGAGTTTAAAGGAGTTCCTCTGTATCACTTAAATAAGAACTTGCTTATGAAAACCTGAAGGGTCGAGTGAAATAAAAAGCGTATATTAATAATTAATTCCACAATATTCAGAAACTCTAATGTAATGTTTATAGCCAAGCCTCTGGCTTCCCTTTATCCAAAAAAATCTAAAAAAAAATAATAAAGCAAGCCAATATAATTCCTTACAGTAACACTTTTATTTCTTTTCAAAGCCAATGACTAGTTTACATTCTTGTGGGAAATAAGAGATGCTACACACAGGACAGACTGCAGATTTGACAAACTTAGTAAATCCCCTGAGGAAGATATAACTGGGCAAAACTTCTTTGAAGGGTGCTTTTCCAACGTAAGTTGTGTTTAAAGAGGCTTACATACATGAATTAATCATTTTATTTCTGTCTTACAAAAGTTCCTTACTAAGAATATGAGGAAAAGAGTAATAACAATAACAAATCCAGTGTACAGACACAACAAAAAAAGAAATCTACATGGATGACATAGTCTAATGTTTACCCTAAGGCCAATAATTATTTAAAGCTAACATGGGTAACAAGTCATAAAAAAGTTACTATTTTCCACACAATTTTCTATGAACTAATCTAAGGATACATGCTTGTTATTCTGAAGTCAAACAAATACATAATTCAACAGTAGCTGAAGATCCTACTAAAAATACATAATTCAACAGTAGCTGAAGATACTACTAAAATATAGTAAACAAGACCATAAACCGTGATTTTTCTAATCTAAATTTATCTTAGAGCAAGAGGTACTTTTATAATCCCATGACATATTCTTCCTAAGTCACTACATGTTAGGCATCAGATTCTTCTAGATCAAAGATCAATAAACTATGTACACAATGATTGCAAAACTGATTTTTAGCAGAGGATACAATCATCACCTTCACTTCTCTCCTTATTGTCAGTTAGAGCTGCCACCTACCACCTCTCAACTGTGTCTAAGAGCAGGACCCCCTACCAGGAAAAACAGATGGAAGACGGCAACTAGATACCTCATTTTTTACATTAACTTTGAGATCACACATAGTTTATGGACTTTTTTTTTAAAAGATCAACTAAATTATGCCCCTGGTAAAAGATATGAAAAAAGGTTCTACATGCTTTATAAAACTGCTTTGGAGAGATGTCCAAAATGTTGTTCCATGTCCTTCCTATAATCGTATCCCTAATAAAGAACTTCTACAACTAAAGGCAAGGACGGGAAAGTGTCGTTCCTTAAAAAATTGGTAACTTTTAAAAATAGATATTCATCTAACATCTACCATGGATGAGACAAAAGGGAATGACTAGGTGCTTTAAATCCCCTAGGGGAAATATTTATTGACTTATCTTATTTATGACTGACACATAATTGTACATATTATGGAGTACAATGTGATGTTTTGACACATGTATAAACTATGTAGCTTTTTATCCATTGCTCAATCTCTTACTATCCCCTACCACTGCACCTTCCCCATCCTCTGGTAATCACTATTTTCCTCTTTACTCCTCTGAGAACAACTCATTTTCAAAGAGTTTACACTTCAAGGAAAAGACAGAGAATAAGGTACACCCAACACAGAATATGTATTTTTTTTTCCTTTTTGTCTTAGCTGCTATGAAGCTTAATGTTAAAATCGCGGCTCAAGTGCTGCAATGATTATTTGCATATGATTCACGATAAATCATCTATTCTTCATCATCTGGCCTTGGTGCCTTTAATAATTTAATGGCCCTCTTGTACTCAGGTTGTTATAAGGCATCACAGTTATGTTTCAGGAGTAGGCTGGATATAACTAATATATGAAATAATAAACACATCACTTCATGTGAGGAGTTTGAAAAAAGTAAAGAACCAAATGAACCCCTAATAACAATCACACTTTGCTTTTTTATATTATATATATGTTTTTTGAGATAGGGTCTCATTCTGTTGCCCAGGCTGGAGTGCAGTAGTGCCATCTTGGCTTACTGCAACCTCCACCTCTCAGGCTTAGGTGATCCTCCCACCTCAGGCTCCTAAGTAGCTGGGACTACAGGCATGCACCACCACACCTGGCTAATATTTTTATTTTTTGTAGAAAGGGGGTTTTGCCATGTTGCCCAGGCTGGTCTTGAACTCCTGGGCTCAGGCAATTCACCCACCTTGTGATTACAGGCATCAGCCACCATGCCTAGCCTTTGCCCTTTAAAGGCATAGCAATACAAATCTAGTTACTTGATTTCAGACAAGTCGCTTACTGTTTCAAGACTGGTTTTCTTGATCGTAAAATATAGCCTTTAATAACATTAAATCAGTTTTCTCACATTTTTTTCGTCACAGTAGATAAACGTTTTTTCAAGTCCTATATAGAACTCCATATATAAACAAATTTTTAAAAGCTGCTCCGGCTAAAGCTGGGGTTGAGGGCCAAAGGCACCATCAACTAGACTCCCCATCAATCTTTCCATCGCCCGTCTGTGGCAGCAGAGGCACTTCAAGAAGCCCACAATTCTGTTCAATATAGTTTAAAAACCAACTAAGTTGTTCACTGTAGTCTCTTCCAGTTCTAAAACTCACTATGCACCAAAGCCAAAGGTCTCCTATTCCTTATCCATATAGTTTAAATAGAAACTCTGACACATTACTTAGAAAATGAGTATATGAAATGTGCTCAAAGTTTGCATTAAATACCATGAGAAATGAAAAACATCTAATTCTGTTGGTATATCTAGACTGTAAAACATGATTTTAAAAGTTTTCAAAGTTAAATATCCTCAAAAATTATATATTCACAATATCTTGAAATATCAACAATAATACTATTTACAGTCACAAGCTCTATGAGCTGCATCTATTCATCCAGTTTCCACAACTACTTTTAGAAATTAGAAGTATAAATGATTGACACATTCTTCATTAATTTATCTTCACATCCCATGGAATATATCTGCTAGTCTGACTTAATATTGTATAACACTGATAAAGAGAAAATTAAAAGATTCATACCTTTACAGAGATTTTTGTATAGGTTCTCAATAGTTAAAAGCAAGTTCTTTTCCATAAACAATCCAAATACAGCCAACCAATGTTTTTTAAAGCACTGTAGTAAATGTAGTAGAGTCCATGGTGGTTTCAGGTACAGAATCTAAAGAGTATGTAGAAAATAATTAACACCTCTAGTTTCATTATTACTATTACAAAAAAGAACCTACTTAGGAATTCCTACATATATTTCTAGGCAAAATATAGTTAGCTGAATTATTTTAAAATTAAAACATGTAAAGTCAATCATAACATTAAAATGCTAATTACATTGCAAATTGCTTTTGTAAAACTCATATTAGTATTAATCTTTATAGTTTCAGAAACTGTATGTGCAAAAAAGAAAACATAGTTCTAATCAGAGGAAGCATAGTTTTCATTAGCAAAGGTCCTTCAATCTACTTGTCAACACAGTCATCTCTATGAGAAAATTAATCAAATTATTTCATATAACTGGGGAAAAATCCATACAGATAAAAGATGTCTACTAAAAAGATTGATCATTTCGTTCTATAAGATGTCAACACTTCCTTTTCTGAATCATTCATATATATGCAATTACTTTCCTCATCCCTACTACTATGAGATATCAAAACTCCTAGTATCTTCTGATAATTCGTCATCATTTTGGTTCAACTTCGATAATATAATCAAGTAGCAAATACACTGTCCTGGCAAATATTAGACTCTCACTGAATAGCTGGAATAGATATAAGCTATGATTGATGGGAAATCATATTTCTTCTAGCTATAAAAGTGAACAGCAAACAAACATTAAACTGAACTTTTGAAACCACTGTTGCTAAATTTGGTGTTTTACTGATTGTTGAAAAGGTGTGAATCCAAAAAACTTCAAAATATCTTGCTAATACAATCAATGTATACTCTGATTCTTAAATTTACATGGCACAAGCCAAAATATATACTTCTTTTTCTGAACATATTGGTAGGGAGATTCCTTATATTAGACATTTTGACTCAAATTAAATAGATAAGTTTTTCTGAGTTCAATTTAAGCACCATGGGACAGTGCATCTGACACACAACAGATGCAAAATAAGTATCTGTCAACTCAAAAAAAAGAATAACATATATTCCTAATTTTTAAGAAATGTCCATCATCTACCTATAAAAAGCTATTTCAAAAATTTGAAGAAAAATGTAACATGATACAGAATATTCAATGAAACTTATGCACTTTATACAAATTTCTTAAGATAACAAATCTTCAGCAATAAAAATGATATTTGCAACTAATAGAGCTGAATTAATCACCTCCATCCAGAGATTTCCAAAAGCAATTTTCATTTCTGTTTCTAATATTGTAGATAAACCTGTTCCAAGAGATTTTTCAAGATCAGATACAATGCTCTCAAGTAGAATGGACAGTCCAGAATTTGTAGATTCTTCCTTAAAACTCTCTTTCAAGGATGTTGTTTCTTTAAAACAAATAGTTATAGACTTTGTTTAGAATAATAACAGTAAATATTATACATATATAATTGGTATATGGCTATAAACAATAAACATCTTATGTATATAATTAAATTTGAATTATATATACAACAAACCAATACTTTATTTTCAAAACAATATTTAGAAACATGTATCTCTACTATAGTTGCTTTAGACGCAACATAAATATATTACTTTAACAAATGCTTTATCTTTTTAACAGGCAATTAAACAACATTTTTACTCAAATAAAAATGTAAGAAATATATGTCATATTTTAACTACATAATATAATTTTATTATGTTTCAAAAAGAGTTACAAGAATGCCTTGGATTTATTCACAACAAAAAAACAGGAACTATGGATCAAAATGGGTTTTTTCCAAAATGGAATATTTTTCTAAACTCAGCCCACATCAATAAATTTCCAGCTTAACCACCTTCATGCCCTCCTCTTTTAAAAAAGAGACTTTATTATTTTAAGTGATATCATTTCATTAACATTACTTTTTAGATACTTTAAAACAACTGTAATTTTATTATGGCAAAATTCAAAATATTAAGTGGCTGATCTCTGCAAAGTGAACAAACTAAAGGCACACATCCCTTGAAAAATGGTAAACTAGAATATGCTGTTATTCCTTCAAAGGCCATTTTGAATATTATGACAAAATCTTATGTTATTTCCAAAAGGGGCAAATAAGTAGCATATATGTATGTATGAATACTTCCACAATTATATATAAAATGCACATATATTATAGACTTTAATAATCATTTTCCCCAAAGAGGGAAAAGGTGGATGTACTTATAAATAATGTCAGATTTAATATAATATTCCTTCAAATATCAAGCTATAGAACAGATTATTCTGGTGAAAAAAGAAATGAAATAATAGTATTGCCCTTACCTAGTTTGGTTTTTTTTTGTTTTTTTTGAGACAGAGTTTCGCTCTTGTTGCCCAGGCTGGAGTGCAATGGCACAATCTCAGCTCACTGCAACCTCCGCCGCCAGGGTTCAAGCAATTCTCCTGCCTCAGCCTCCAGAGTAGCTGGGATTACAGGCACCTGCCACCACGCCCAGCTAATTTTTTGTATTTTTAGTAGAGACAGGGTTTCCTCATGTTGGCCAGGATGGTCTCAAACTCCTAACCTCAGGTAATCCACATGCCTTGGCCTCCCAAAGTGCTGGGATTACAAGTGTAAGCCGCTGTGCCTGGCCTGTTACTTCTTAATTATCCATTTAAAATTTTAAAAAAGAAAACTATTACTATATTCCAATAAGTTCCTCTATTACTTGCTGAATTTTTACCATATTAATAGAAGGCTATAAATAGAAAGCCAATTTAAAAAAAGGAACTAAAAAATTATCTCTATGTTATCTCCTATAACAGCCATTAATTTAAAAGGGATATTCTGTTTCACTTGAAGAAAATGAAGGTGAAAAACCAAGGTATACTCTGCAAGCTACAAATTAGCATGCACACAGTGATTATATATACGTAAAAATGTATGAGTATGCAGACAAAAACATCAAATTAATTTGTAAAAATACATGTAGAAAGTAATAATGCTAATTATGTTTTCTTTTGGATTACCATTATAATTTTCATTTATTTCAATGATTTACATGCCAGGAAGTATTCCAAATGTTATTTTAAATGTACAAGACAAAAATTTACTATTGATTCTAAGGTTATAAATAATCTTAGTGTATAAAATAAGACATATTTCTAATTATGATAGTAAAAATACTACCTGCTTTCAACTGTTGCTTAGAAATACCAGGCTGATGACACACATCTGTGTTCAGAGATAAGTGTAATAACTCTGCACTCAATTCTTCTTTACTGAGTGACTTCACACCACTTACTAGGCCTTTGTTTCTTAAGTTTCTATCATCCCTAAGGTTGGGATTAGGAGGAAAAAATATTTTTTGTAAGATAAACCACATGGCAACTCAAAACACATGAGATCTAGTCAGAGGCAGGTGATTCTCAGCCTATACATTGAGAAAGGATAACAACTTTTTTAAAAAAGTAGAGAAGATAAAGGAATTTACACAGTCACATCATATGAGCTTTGGATACTAGGCACCATTCTAAAGCGCTATATATATATATTTATCTATTTAATCCTCACAACAAACTTCTGAGGTAGAAACAGTATTAACTTTACCCCCATTTCACAGATGGAAAACTGGGTTGTAAAGAGATTAAATAACCTGTCCAAAGTTATACTTAGTAAGTGGGAGCTAGAATTGAACACAGGAATGCGATTATCAGAGAAATAAACAGTTGAGAGCTATGTATGAGAAATAATTTACAGTTGGCAGCCAAGTACAAATTTACTCAGATTAAGCATAAGACAAATAGCATGAACTTGCTGTTTGCTGAAAGAAGCCAGATTCGAACACAGTGCATGAGACCAGTTTATGAGATTACAGAGAAAGACAAGGGCATTAAAAAACAGAAGGACATTTAAGGGCTTCAATGGGGAAATAATGTGATCAGATCTGTGTTTATTGAACTGTTGCAGAGGCCAGTAGGCATCTAGCTTCTGTTAATGGCAGAGTAGATTGGCCACATTAACTCTCCTATAAATGAGAATTATAAAACCTAGACCCCCCCAAAAATTAACTATTTGAAGGTACTAGAGAGCAACAAAATGTAGGCAGAAGCTGGAGTGGGAGTCTACCCTGACACAGAAATGCATAGTGAGAACTACAAGTCCCTTTTTACCTGAGGGCATTTCCCAATTCATCAAAGTTGACAAGCATTACTGGCTTGAAATGTCAAAGAACCATGTTCAAGGTTAACACGGCAGCTAGAAAGTTAAGGGAGAAACTGAAGACAAGAAATCACAGAGCAAGTAAGCCCCAAAATCTGCATATAAATTATGCCCAGAAAAAAACAACGTACTGCCAACAGTCAAAGTAATCAGCAGAACTAGACTTGGATACAACATAGATATTGAAGCTATCTGACGGCAAATTTAAAGTAATTTTTATTAATATGTTAAAGGCACTAATGGAAAAGGTGGGAGAAGGGAAAATCAAGCAGTTTTGCAGAGATGAAAACCATAAGAATGAAATGGAAGTGCTAGCAATAAAAAAACACAGTAACAAAAATAAACAATGCCTTCAACAGGCTTGTCAATAGATTTGACAAAGGCAAGCAAAGAATCAACAGACTTGAAGGGAAATCAAAAGAAATCACCCAAACTGAAACAAAAAGAGAATAAACGATTTTTTTTTTAAGTAGCCAAGAGCTTATAGGACAATATATACAACAGCAATATCCTTATACTACCTGTGAAGCAGTATAGTATTTGCAGGTAGACTTTGATAAGTAAAGACGTATATTGTAATCACTAAGACAACGATAAGAAGTTTTTCCAAAAAGTATAAATAAGTAAACAATGGAGACAAAAGGGTATGATTAAAAATGCACAATTAATCGAAAAGAGAAAAAGGAAGAAAAGAATAGATGGAACAAAACAAATAGAAAGTAATTTGCAAAATGATAGATTTTAATCCAACAAATTAAATGTGTATGGTCTAAACTTACCAGTTAAAAGACAGAAATTGTCAGACTGGTCAAAAAAGAACCAACTATATGATGTCTACAAGAAACTAACTATACAGGCGTAGACAGGCTAAAAGTAAAAGGATACCAAAAGATATACCATATAAATACTAATCAAAAGAAAGTTGGAATAGTTGCGTTAATACTAGACAAAGAAGACTTTAGGACCAGGAATATTGTGAGAACCAAAAAGGACATTATATAATTATAAAAGAATAAATTCTCCAAGAAGACAAGCATAAACAATCCTAGATGTATATGCATCTCACTGCAAGTTTCTATCTTTCTGCCTGAGGGAATTCTCCAATTCATCAATGACTTTACCACAACAGAAAGCCATAGCTTTAGCCACTTTCATGATATGTGAAGCAAAACAAATAGATCTGAGAGGAGAAATAGACAAATCTACAATTATAGTTGGAGACTTCAATACTCCTTTCTCAGTGATGATAGAAAAAGTAGATAATCAGTAAGGTTACAGAAGACCTGAAGAACACTATCAACCAACTTGACCTAATTGAAATTTATGGAATACTCCACCCATAAGAGCAGAATACACATTCTGTTCAAGGGCACAGAAAACACTCACTAAAACAGACTATATTCTTGGCCACAAAACAAACTTTAACAAATTTACAGAAATCATGTAAGTTATGTTCTCAATTCATAAAGAAATTAAACTACAATTCAGTTAAAGTATCTAAAAATTTGCAAATATATAGAATTAAGCAACAAATGTCTAAATATTCTATGGGTCAGAGAAGTCACAAGGGAAATTATAAAGTATATTGAATAGAATGAAAATGAAAACAAACATATTAAAATTTGTGGGATACAACTGCAGAAGTGCTTAGAGGACATTTATATCAGTACCAAATAAGTGATCTAAGTTTCTACCTTAAGAAACAAGAAAAAAAGAGCACAAAAGGGCAAGAGAGTATGTTCTGGGCCAGGCACAGTGACTCATGTCTGTAATCCCAGCACTTTGGGATGTCAAGATGGCTGGATCACCTGAAGTCAGGAGTTTGAGACCAGCCTAACCAACATGGCGAAATCCCACCTCCACTAAAAATACAAAAATTAGCCAGGTATGGTGGCACTCACTTGTATTCCTAGCTACTTGGGAGGCTGAGACAGGAGAATCACTTGAACCTGAGAGATGGAGACTGCAGCGAGCCAAGATGGTGCCACTGCACTCCAGCCTCGGTGACAGAGTGCGACTCCGTCTCAAAAAAAACAAGAGGAGTTACCGCCGTGTTCTATATATTGACAGGATGTGAGCTACACCATTGCATCCATATGTCAGCATTGTATAGTTGTGATTTGTGCATTTCCTCAGCTACTCAGGAGGCTGAAGAAGGAGGATTGCTTGAACCCAGGAGTTTGAGACCAGCCTGGGCAACATAGCAAGACCCTGTTTGTAAAAAATACAACTAAAGAAGACCACATGAGACTGGCTAATTCACTATATATAGATTATGAAGAAAAGGCAGGTGTCAAAGTTTACTCCCTGGTTTCTGGCTTTAGCAAATGGGTGGGAGATGACCCTTTTTATTCAGGCAGAGAAGAGTTGAGAAGAAAAACTCAAGAGTTCATTTACAGAGATGATAGGTTTCAGATGTCTATAGACATCCAAGAGACATCAAATAAACAGGTGAATAAAGTAGCCTGGAGTTTGAAAGAGCAATATGGATTGGAGACAATTGTGTTGCTGGCCCAGACTTAGGATTGTAAATGTAAGCACTTAGAATGATGCATAATATGTAAGTGTTACAGAAGTTTTTCCAATTATACTATCACTATCAATTGACATAATCATCATCCATTTTAAGTAACAAAAAAAAAAATATGTCCTAACAATAGTAGGTATGTCTTATACAATACACATGATTATCACTATTTTTTTTTTTTTTTTTTGAGACAGAGTCTCGCTCTGTCGCCCAGGCTGGAATGCAGTGACGAAATCTTGGCTCACGACAACCTCCACCTCCTAGGTTCAAGTGATTCTTCTGTCTCAGCCTCCCAAGTAGCTGGAGCTATAGGAATGTGCCACCATGCCAGGCGAATTTTTGTATTTTTAGTAGAGATGGAGTTTCACCATGTTGGCCAGGCTGGTCTTGAACTCCTGACCTCATGATCCACCTGCCTCAGCCTCCCTAAGTCCTGGGATCACAGGTGTGAGCCACCTTGCCCAGCTGGATTATCACTATTTAAAGAAAAAGCAAACAAACAAACCAAAAAAAAGAGAAAAAAACAGCCTCACCACTTGGAACGTGACTATGCCACAATTAAAAGTAAGGTTTGGGTATAAATTTTCAGTCACTAAAAAATAGTATGTCTGTTAATACCCAAAAAACAATGAATGTATAAATAATGAGAATTGATAAAGTTTTGTCAATTTAATTTTCATTTTAAGCTGAACTAAAAAAATAACTACACAACAAAGAATTACTTCTCAAATTTACCTGAAATTCAAAATGGTTTAAATATTGCTATTTCTATTTCAGCCTTCAACAAACTCCAAAGTAATATGTCCTAGATCAAAATATAATTTAAAACATATAGATAAAAATCTCCAGTATTTCATTTAATGGCAAAAAGAATAACATTATCTTTGAAGACAGCCAAAATAACAACACTGACAAGAACATTTGCAAGAAACATCTTAGGGCTACTGATTTCTATAATCACTCCATTTCACATAAAGAATTTGAGCATAATCATGAAGCTATAAAAACTCCATTTTGTAGTGAATAAAATGCAGATTAAAACTGCAAATTTCAAAGCATGATGTAGGCTGATTTTTTTTAAAAAACTGCAAATTAAAATTGCTCTTCTGTCCCTTCAGAACCTTTTCTCATACATGACGAATAAAATTTTGTTTAGCATTATCTTAGTTTTATCTTTGAACTAAGTTATGGAAAGGGAAGTAGAAAGAGAAGATGCAGGGAGAAGGGAGAAGAAGGGAGAATACTCTTACTGAACTCTTACTATATATTAGGCACTATTCTAAGTCCTTTATACATATTAACTGATTAAATACTCACAATAATCTCATGAGGCAGGTATTATTATTCTCCCTGCTTATTTCACAGGAGGAAGCTAAGTTAAGCAACTTGTCCAGGGTCTCAAAGCTTGGATCCAGGACTCCAAGCCCAGCAGTCTAACTTTATAACAGGCACCCAGCACACAACTCCAACTAAACTACCCTACCTCCACCTCACCAATAAAAAAGTAAACAAATTTCTTGTCTCATGACTAAAACATCCTGTCAGATTCTGATTTTTTAAACTATTTTAGAGGGATATAAAGTTGTCTTTTTCCCTGCTTTTTCAAGTTTTCTGAATAGTACTAAAATTAAATTCAAATTAAACTTCATCTACTTGAGATCTCATTCATCTAGACCTCACATATTATAATAAGAATATCAGATACAAGTGGGTATGCTTACTGGCAGATTTTGAAAATTATATACGTTTTGATCTTTGGTATGCTGGATACAGTGTGACTTTTTTTAATTATTTGGTTTAAAAAATATAAAAAATAAAATGCCTATGAAACTCACGTGCACAGAATAACAAAGGAACAAGGGAATAACTCCTGGTACTGAAGACAGCATTTTAGTACTCGATCATCATTGTTCTCATCACTCAATCCATCTGCAAATTTAGTAAAGACAACCGTTAATAAGCACACTAGAAACGTGGGTATCACAGAAATAATCTAGGCTGTATTTACAAATCAAAAATATACAGATATTTCAGTTAGTTAAGGTATGATACTATGATGATAGACACAAGTCATTATACATTTGTCCAAATCCACAGAGTGTACAAACACCAAGCGTGAACCTAACATAAACTATGAACTCTGGGTGGTAATAATGTGTCAATGGAGGTTCATCAACTATAACAAAGGTACCACGCCAGTGAAGGATACTGATAATCGGGAAGCTATGCTTGCGTGGGGGCCGGAAGTATGTGGGAAATATTGATGTCTTTTGTGCAATTTTCCCATGAAGCTATAACTACTCTCAAAAAATCTATTAAAAATATATGTATCTCAGCCGGGTACAGTGGCTCACGCCTGTAATCCCAGCAATTTGGGAGACCGAGGCAGGTGAATCACTTGAGGTCAGGAGTCTGAGACCAGTCTGGCCAACATGGTGAAACCCCCGTCTCTACTAAAAATACAAAAATTAGCCAGGCTTTGTGGCAGGAATCTGTAATCCTAGCTACTTGGAGTCTGAGGCAGGAGAATCACTTAAACCCGGAAGGCAGAGGTTGCAGTGAGCTGAGATCACACCACTGCACTCCAGGTGAGACTCCATCTCAATATATATATATATATGAGTGTGTGTGTGTGTGTGTGTGTGTGTGTATGCTACTGTGATATATGTCTTCTCATATATATGAAAGAAAAAGCTTTAAATAAAAAGTTGAAGAAAGTAAAATAATTTTTTTAAAACTCTGAATCTAAAATTCACATAGCATATAATTGTAGATTTAATGTGGTTAGTTCACTAATAAAAACTAGGATATGGCTATGAGTAAACTCAAAGGAAAGAAATGTGATCAGAAAGCTAAATGTCAGATTAGAAACCATAAACTATGAACTCTAGTATCAATTCAGTCACTTACAGATTATAAGTAACTTAACATCTTCTCAGCTTAAGAAGTCTGTGAACTAACAAGCAATTGTTCTACCAGCAACTGAACTAGTTCCTGAGTCTGCTCTTCCTTAATCTCTAAAGCAATACAATTAGAGATATACAGGAGAAAGAAATATCAGCCCTAGGCAGGTAATGTAAAAAATAATTCCTAACAAATGTTAATCAGTTGCTAACAGGTTGTCCTCTGGCATTCTCTAAGCCTCAAAACCTGTAGCAAAAATTCAGTTTTTGTAAAAATAATGCAGGCCAGTTGGGGTGGTGCCTATAATCCCAACATTTTGGGAGGCTGAGGCAGGAGGATCACTTGAAGTAAGGATTCCAAGATCAGCCTGGGCAACATAGAGAGACTCTGTGCCTACAAAGCAACAACAACAGCAACAAAATAGCCAGGTCCAGTGGCACACTTCTGCAGTCCTGTAGTCCCAGCTACTCAGGAGGCTCAGGAAGGAGGATCACTTGAGCTCAGGAGTTCAAGTCTACAGTGAGCTATGATCATGCTACTGCACTTCAGCCTGGGTTCAGGGTGCAACCTCATCTCTAAAAAAAATTAAGAATAAAACTGGCCGGGCTCAGTGGCTCATGCCTGTAATCCCAGCATTTTGGGAGGCTGAGGCAGGCAGATCACGAGGTCAGGAGTTCAGGACCAGCCTGGCCAATATGGTGAAACCCCATCTAAACTAAAAATAAAAAATTAGCCAGGCATGGTAGCACATGCCTGTAGTCCTACCTACTCTGGAGGCTGAGGCAGAAGAATCTCTTGAACCCAAGAGGCAAAGGTTGCAGTGAGCTGAGATCACGCCACTGCACTCCAGCATGGGCAAAAGAGCAAGACTCCATCTCAAAAAAAAAAAAAAAAATTAAGACTAAAATAATAATAATAATGCAATGTGTAGAATTAGGACAAAAGATAGTATTTCCCATACTACCTACCTGAGAACTCCCTAGGGTACTTAATAATACAGAATGCAGGACCACACCCCAAATATATTTCTGGGTAAGAATCTCTGAAGCCTGGACCCAGACACAAATTTAGGCTCTTGGCCAGTCTCTTACACACTAAAATTTAAGACATACTAGCCAATCAGTCTCAATCTTCTTCCCAGTTTAGCATCATTTTTCTCTCTACTTCTGGCCTATGTTACTTAGTCCTCTAATCCTTCAAATTAGAAAACTCATTCATTCATGCAATGAATATTTATATAGGGCTGCATTTGTGCCAGATCCCCATGCTAAGCAGCTGGATATGCAAAGACAAACTCTTTAGGAGTTCACAATGGTGAAATCTAGACACAGTTCAACTATGTCAGGACATGAGCATGAGGAAGATGGGATTAAATTTCTTGATCAAACGACCAGTAAACCAGACATACATATATCACAGTAGCCAGTTTTACTGAAATTCAGAGAGTCAAAGCCATGAATAGTGCAAAATGTGCAATTCAAAATCATTAGTTAACTTTAAACAATTCAGCAGATAAAAGGAGGATTAAAGGTAACAGTGTACTGCTCTAAAGGTATCAAAGTTCAGGATTATCAGTAGTATCACTTTTTCTAAGATATATGGAGCTGAAAAGTATACTTAAACTGTAAGACTATTCATGAAATATGTAATTATTCAAAAAATACTCTTGAGCATCTGTACAGGTACTGTTCAAAAGTGAACAAAATAAAGACTCTGGAAACAGACCAGTCTGGGTTGGAATCCTTGTTTTCCCACTTACTAGGTATGTATCCTTGGGCAGTTTTTAATCATGAGGAGTAAATGGGAATGTATATAAAGTATCTGGCCCAGTGTATGGCAATAGTGAATGCTTGAAAATACCATGTGCTTATTACTTATGATTCAGCTTGGTCAGGCATGGTGGCTCACTCCCAAATCCTAGCACTTTGGGAGGCCGAGGCGGACAGATCACTTGAGGTCAGGAGTCCAAGACCAGACTGACCAACATAGTGAAACCCCATCTCTACTAAAATATATATTAAAAAAAAAAAGCCAGGCATGATGGCACATGCATGTAATCCCAGCTACTTGGGAGGCTGAGGCAGGAGAATCACTTGAACCTGGGAGGCAGGGGTTGCAATGAGCCAAGATCACGCTGCTGCACTCCAGCCTGGGCAACAAAAGTGAAACTCCATCTCAAAGAAGTAAAAAAAAAAAAAAAAAAAAAAATTAAAAAGATTCAGCTTAAACGGTACAATATCAACGATCTCTACTCATACAGAATAAATAAAAATAAATTCTATATAAATTATAGTTACTAAGATTTTTAATATTTAATAGAATTTAATCTCTTCAACAGCAGGTTTTATCTTTCTCATTCACTGTTACAAGCCCAACACTTGGAACAGTGTCTGGTACAAATACTTGGCAAACAAATGAATCAATAAAAATACAATAAAATAACTATGAAAATACAGAACAAATGTCTGATTGAGGGAGTAGCAGATAACCATCTTTTGTCTTTAATTATTTTTACCTTATTATTAAAAACATATACAATTTTTATTGACCAGGTGCGGCAGTTCACACCTGTGGGCCAAGGGAGGCCAAAACGGGTGAACTCCTGAGGTCAGGAGTTCGAGACCAGCCTGGTTCGAGACCCCCAACTCTACTAAAAATACAAAATTCAGCCAAGAGTTCTGGCATACACCTGTAACCCCATCTACTCAGGAGGCTGAGGCACAAAAAGCACTTGAACCCAAAAGGCAGAGGTTGCAGTGAACTGAGATCGTGCCATTGCACTCCAGCCTGGGTGACAGAGCGAGACTCTATCTCAAAAAAAAAATTCTTTAAAAGTCTGGAAAACACAGAAAATAAAGAAAATTAAAATAACTGATAAATCCATCAGGTAAATATCACCTCTATTCATCACTAATAAGCATATGCACATAATTAAATAAATTTAGAATTATACTTCACATATTTTTTAATCTTATGTGTGTTTTTATTTAAAATTATATGTCATTAATGTTTTTCCAAACATAGTGTCCTCTTGTGTGGCTACAGCAATATATGTAACTTTTCCAACTGTTATACAGGTTGATTCTAATTTTTTTTGTTTTTATATAAATAATGCTATAATGAACATTATTTATATAAATCACTACCTGCATCTCTCACTTCTTTTAGGATACATTTCTAGAAAGATAATTACTATCCTTAGGCTTATTCAAGCACATTACTGAATACTGCTCTTCTACAAAGTTACCAATTCAAAATCAAAGCAGTGCGGCACTGTGAATCTTCCTAGCAGGCTGGGAGAGAGTAGCTTTCTAAACTTAGAAGCAATAAAAAGAAATCAGACATTTAAAAGGTGATAGATGAGTCTTAGCAATCTGTATAAGCTTTCCATATAATGAGGGCAGAAGAGAATCATTGTCTATTCTGAATCATAAGCTATTAAGTAGTTTAATACATTAACCCAACCTATCTTCACAACCATTTTATGACATGGAAGTTATTTCCTCTCATTTCATTTATTCAATTTCTTCACTTTAACTTTCTCCAGGTTATGCTATAAACCCAAGTTGATCATATTTCAAATCCTATGTTCCTCTCACTATAATAAATACTATCGCAAACAAACATAATTTTGAAAATAGGGACAAGGCTAAAATTACAGTCAACTAAAGCTACTCAACACAGACCATCTGCACTCAAAACTCATAAGCATTATATCTGGAACATGCTAAGAGCTAATAAGTATTTGTTTAGATAATGAATGAATGGTAGAGACCCTTTTTTCTTCAAAATTTTAAGACTAAACAAAAATTTAAGGCTAAAATAATTCAGCTTAAGATGAATCTAATCATGGCTTTTAAAGCCTTATCATAGTTAATACCAAAAAAAGATTTCTGTTTTTTTTTTTTTTTGAGACGGAGTTTTGCTCTTGTTGCCCAGGCTGGAGTGCAATGGCGCAATCTTGGCTCACCACAACCTCCACCTCCTGGGTTCAAGTGATTCTCCTGTCTCAGCCTCCTGAGTAGCTAAGATTTCAGGCATCTGCCACCACGCCTGGCTAATTTTGTATTTTTTACTAGAGAAGGGGTTTCTTCATGTTGGTCAGGCAGGTCTCGAAATCCCAACCTCAGGTGATCCACCTGCCTAGGCCTCCCAAAGTGCTGAGATTACAGGTATGAGACACTGCACCTGGCCTGGATTCATCTTAAGATGAATTCTTTCAAATCTTATGGTGAATATGGGTGCAGTAGACAGTACAAGTCCATGGTATTTAAAGTAATGTAAATTTACATATATAAATAATCCTGAGCTGGGAAGAAACAAATTTTTGGAGAATGAAATAAATCTTCTAAATAGATGTATAAACTTCACAGAAATAACAGTATTCCTTCATATATAGATATTTTTCCAGAAAATTAATAAAACCTAAAGAACATACTTAGCTTCTAAGACTAAAGCCATTTTTTAAATGACTTAAAAGAAACTAATATGGAAAAAAATTAAATGAGGGGAAAATCTATAGACCTTTATTATAAAAACACAACCTTATTACCAATTCTGACAAACCACAGGAAAACAATATCTGTCTCTACAGTATATTAACTGCATGCGGTGATATTAACAGACTAGAAACCCAGATCACTTACAGACTTCATCACTCAGCAATGGTATTTTTAAAAAAGGAGTCCCAGGTTCTATGATATAGACAAGCATGCATGCACAACCATATAGTCACTATCTGTTAAATATAGACATAGCCTAAGAAAGTCTATGAGAAACAGAAAAACAAAAATTAAAGACTCCTAAACTAAGCCACAAATCATCACAATGCCCCTTCCATTTCACATTCCAATGGGTTTAAATGTTTTAAAAGTTTTGCACCACTTCCCTCCAATAATGAGTCTGTACCCAAACAAGCATTAACCAGGAGACACCCTGAGAGAACAATACTTACAATGTTTCTGGGTTGCAAGTTGTATTGATTGACCCCATAGCTTTCTATCTTGATTTTTGAGACTGTCATGGATGAAATGAACTGCAGGTATAGCTTTGTGCTGAGCATGTTTTAGTAGTTTTCCTTCCTTCATACGATCTAGCTCTTGCATAACAACCCAGGGGATTATTAACACAAGTTTGTCAAAACCTAAAAAATACAGATTTTTTAGAATTTAACAAAAATTTATTGAGCTACTAAATGGAATTGCTGTAGGAGAGGTAAAAGTTTGAAAGCACACAGTCCCTACCTTTAGGAAATTCACAATAAATTCAGAGACAATATATCAAAAAATTGAAATTATAAAGAGCATCATGTGTCAAAAGAATGTTAAAAAAAATAAGTACTCTTGGAGATCAAAAAAAAGATTATAGTTGCTAATTTAACCTGTAAAGGCTTTTTTTACACTTAGAACAATGAATGTGCTTAATTTATAGCATATCCAAATGGAGACATGTTCACGAGAAAAAAAGTCACACCGCTGTTAATATAAAATATCAACTCAAGGAAGAAAATCAGAATCTTTAAAATGTTCTGTAAATACCTGGTATTTCTGTTGTCTTCAAAATTCTAACAAATTTGAGATGATTCATCAGAATATTTGTATCAATAACAATTAGGAGCTTTCTGTCTGAAGTATTATTTGCTAGAGAAAAAGAGCACAGATTTCATGACACTTGATAATAGACTTACATAATGACTAAAATTTTGATATCATAGAAGCACTGACAATTCAATTAAATTTAAAACACCTCTTTGTCTTGTTAACTGTATCAGAGATTTACACCGTTGGCTAGACTCTCAAGCTGGTATCTATCTGGCCCATATCTTTGTTGCCAAGTAAATTTCTCCCCAATCAATTAAGGGTCCTCTGAACAGGAATGGCAACCCCTGTTTGGACTGGGAGTGGGGTGAAGAATCATCTAAGTCCAAGTAGGCAGAGAAGGTAAGGCCTGGCAAAGCAGAAATACACAGGAAACCTAGGGTCAAGACTGTGAGGAACCAGCCAAGGAGAATGTTTTTAATAGCATTCTTAAGAGAAGTCCTTTAGACAATAAAAACAAAACTGTTTTTACTTCAATTCTTAAGAGAAAGAATAGTAGTCAATGTTTAATTACCCACCAGTAGAATATTTTAAATTCCTTATAGGTGGATTTTAAACGATAAACTGACTTGCCTGGGAAGTAACTATGTTTCTAACATCTGTCGTGGATCACTGGTAGTTGTGCACTTAGTAATTATAAGCTAATTTTAACATATTCTGAGTGAACATAATTAAAAGACAAATACGTGTAAAAGAAAATACATAATAATACTAGCACTGTTATTGCATAGGATCATATTGCACAACTTATCTGATCAACAATCAGATAAGTTAATGCAAAGGAAAACACCTGAAAGATTAAAACTGCAATGTGAATGTAAGGTAGCATTACTATTTTTTTTTTTTTTTTTTTTGAGATGGAGTTTCATTCTTATTGCCCAGGCTGGAGGGCAGTGGCTCAATCTTGGCTCACTGCAACCTACACCTCAGCCTCCCAAGTAGGTGGGATGACAGGCATGCGACCTGCTAATTTTTCATATTTTTAGTAGAGATGGAGTTTCACCATGTTGGGCAGGCTGGTCTCAAACACCTGACCTCAGGTGATCCACCCACCTTGGCCTCCCAAATGCTGGGATTACAAGCGTGAGCCACCATGTCCAGTCAACATTACCATTTTTAAAAATAGAATTTGAAATAGTATACTGATAGATTTTGGGTAATCTCTATCATTACCTTCTCCCAGTAGCAAAAAAATGATCAAAATTTTACGATATGAACAAGAAATTCATAAATATAATACTTTCAAGCAATCTGCATTCTTTCTTTTCTTCTTCTTCTTTTTTTTTTTTTTTTTTTTTGACAAAGGGTCTTGTTCTAATACCCAGGCTGGGATGTAGTAGCACAATCTTGGCTCACTGCAGCAACCTCCCAGGCTCAAGCAATCCTCCCACCTCAGCCTCTTGAGTAGCTGGGATTATAGGCACATGGCACCACAACTAGCTAACTTTATTTTTTGTAGACACAAGGTCTCACTATTTTGCCCAGGCTGGTCTTGAACTCCTGGGTTCAAGCCATCCTCTCACCTCAGCCTCCCAAACTGCCGGGATTACAGGTGTGAACCACTGCACCACCTATTCTGCATTATTTCTGATCAGTGCTTTACACTAAGTTGAAATTGTTAAAGTTAAAACACCAAGAACAAAAGACAACTCATAATTCTAATTACTGCCTCTTGACAGAAAAAGAAAGAGAAAATATATCTAACTAATAATGTGAAATATGTAAAACAAATAAGACAAATGCTGGATCTAATTCCTGTAGCTAAAAAAAAATACTATTACTTTATCATTCATTTCAAGTAAGCACATTTTAACATTTTTCATTTAAATATTATAAAAACTAAATATTGGCACATTAATTCTTAGGAAAGCATAGGAGAGCATAAACATAGGAAAGCAAAATATATAGGGTATACCAGAGAAAGAATGTACATCATCTTCCACCAAGTCAATTTCCATACTCATTAACTCTCCAGGTAAATCCACACTTTTTCCCACACGTGCAGCATGAAGCTCTTCTACTATCTGCATCTAAATTGTAAAAGACCCCAATGAAATATTTTGAGTCACTTTGCAGATTAACAAGAGAAGAAAGCAATTAATTATTAATTAATTCACTTGAGATGGTTTATGGAAAGAAAAAATTTTTATAAAACTTAAGGTAGTATAGTAAAAGAATAAAGATTTATAATCACACACATGGTTTTCAAAATAGTTTTCTTCTTACCTCTGTAACCTCATGCAAGCAAATTATTTAAGAACTTTGGGTCTCATTTTGTAAATCCACAAAATAGGAATATTTAATATCTATTTCCTTTAGGATTTTTGTGAGGAATAAAGGATATAAGCTAGGTGAAGCTCCTTGCACAGAGCCAAATACCTAGACATTAAAATAAGTTCATTCTCACTTCATTTTAGGAGTCAAACTTTTTTTATCTTCACAATGAACATTCTTCTTGAGATTTCTATGACTGTTTATGAACCATCATAAACTGAAATCTAGATCTTAAAACCACACAGAAATACTTCTCTGATGTATTCTGACACAAAGAAATGAAAATACAGTCTAGCTTTAGGCCAAAGGTGAGAAATCCTTCTATCAAGGGGCACCTCAAAACACAAAAATACAATTGACTGTCACAAATAAAAAGCAATTAATATAGCCTGAAAGTCTTCTTTTAATAGAAAATTACAAAGTGTTCCATGAATCTAATCTTAACTTGGGACAAGTGAACATACAATTCTATGAATGTCAATCAGGGGACTCTAGCTGGGAAATGAAGCAACAGGTAAAAAGATAAAACACTTGTGTACTCTTGTTTTCATTCAATAATGTTTTCATCTTATTGATGATTTTTAAAATGAAGTAAAAACATGTTAATGTCCTACTGCATTTTGGTAACCCTGGGCATAAACAGGGAAAGTGTCATAATATTAAATTAAAATTCAGATTATTTGTGGGCCACTGGTTTCATGCTCTTTGTTCACAACAGATAATCTTCCTAGAAACAGAAGTAAAAAGTCCTAAAGTATTTTCTGAATAGTTTTGGATGACTTCATAAAACCTTACATACTGATTTAGAGACATCATTGTAATTTTCATTTCATCAAGGTTTCTACAGTCATTATTTTTTATTAAAAGTAGAAACTGACTTAATTTCATTAAAAATATCAAAGTAAATAAGAATATCAGTAACCTCTTGATCTGTATCCTGGATACTTTCAGTTGACACTGAAGAACATGGTGCTTCACAACTCTGAAATGAAAGTAATTTCATTAGCTAAGAATAAAGTGTAACCTAGAATAGGGTTTTTCAACCTGGTCACTATTAACCTTTGGGGTCAGATAATTCACTTTAGGGTTGTCCTGTGCATTGTAGGATGTTTAGAAGCATCACTGACCTCCTCTATCCTCCAGATGTCAGTAGCACTACCCACCTATCCCTACTCCCAATCTTTTCTTTTTTAAAAAAGACGGGGTATCACTCTGCCATGCAAGCTGAAGTGCAATGGCACGATCATGGTTCACTACAGCCTCAACCTCCCAGACTCAAGCGATCCTCCTGCCTCAGCCACCCAAGTAGCTGGAACCACAGGTGCGCCAACATACGTGGCTAATTATTGGATATTATGTAAAGATGGGGTTTTGCCATGTTGGCCAGGCTGGTCTCAAAACTCCTAAGCTCAAGTGATTCACCCACCTCAACCTCCCAAAGTGTTAGGATTATAGGCATGAGACAGCACCAGCCCCACACCAATCTTGACAATCAAAAATATCTCCTGGCATTGCCAAATGTCTCCTGAGTGGCAAAATTACCTCCAGATGAGAAACTAGCCCTAGAATAGAGAAGCCCCATTCTATCAAGTCATGAAACACGGTAGAATTCTTCATATACAGATTCATAAAAATGCTATATTCTAAGAACAAAACTACATGCCACCCTAAAAAAAAAGAGAAGTGAATGCAAAGGTAAACAAGTTGGCCTTCGGTGGTGAAAAATTTTCATCCATGAGTAACTAAGCCATTTCTACAAGTGACACAATAAAACAACAGAAGGAATTGAGGCTAAGAAGGAAAAGCTGAAAAATGCATGATTATATTATATGTAGTTAGAGTACCAGGGGTCTGTGCTTCATTTTCTGTCTTCAAACAAAGTTTGAAAATCTCTCTCCAAATTCCAATTTTCCACCAGCACCTCTGCTGAGAGGATGAGACCTACCTGACCCTACATACAGGTGACAGGAAGCTCAGCAAACGAACGACTGAACTAAATAATCTTCTAAGAATTCTCCAAACTAACATGTATTTTACAGAAAGCTAGTTCTGTTATAAACTACAAAACCTCTTTTTTCTTTTTTTGAGACAGAGTCTCACTCTGTTGCCCAGGCTGGAGTGTAGCAGCATGATCTGAGATCACTACAACCTCTACCTCCTGGGTTCAAGCCATTCTTCTGCCTCAGCCTCCTGAGTAGCTGGGACTACAGGCATGCACCATCACACCTGGCTAACTTTTGTATTTTTAGTAGAGATAGGGTTTCACCATGTTGGCCAAACTGGTCTCAAACTCCTGACCCCAAGTGATCTGCCCACCTCTGCCTCTCAGAGTGCTGGGATTACAGGTGTGAGCCACTGCACCCACCTAAACACTCTTTCAACAAGTATATCATATGTAGAAATACTTTACTGAGAATTCAGCTTCCACCCTAACTTTCCAGCTAAAAGCTTTACTGGGAATTCAGCTTCCATCCAACATCAAACTTCACATGATATAATAACATATACTTCACACACTTAGGGTCATTACAGCTTTACTATTCCATGACCCTGAGATTCAGAGTCCCTTCTCCATATAACTTTAAATCTTAGTGATCGCCAGGCGCTGTGGCTCACACCTATAATCCCAGCTCTTAGGGAGGCAGAGGCAGGAGGATAGCTTGAGCCCAGGAGTTCGAGACCTGCCTGGGCAATATAGCAAGACCCCGTTCTCCACAAAAAAAAAGAAAGACAAAAAAAAACTTATTGATCTTTAAAGTTCTCTTTAAGAAATGTCAAACAAGCCAGAGGTTATTATCAGAACTTCTTGTGGCTTTTGACATTCTACATCTCTTTATTCTCTTCCTTTGGTTACTGTAATATTACTTTGCTCTCTGTCCATGGGCCACCTCCAGTGACGTCAATGAAGTTTCTAACACCCAACAATCCAGCAAAGTTAACGCATTTAACTGTTTGCCTCTCCTACCATACTTGATTAAACACATAAGTTGGGATAAAGCCTTTCCTGAGGATGACAAAAGGGAGTATCATAACGCAGATAATAAGAGTTTTATCTACTGAAGTGATTCCAAATGGATAACACAATTATGTTATTTCCCTGATTGTGGTTCAGTGGCTCTCTTCCATTTACAAGATACAAGATAAAAACCAGTCTTTCCCATGATACAAAATCACCCACTGTCTAGAGACCCTGGCTTTCTCTCCAACACCATTATAGATTCTCTACACATCTTGACTCTAGTGATACTGACAGCCTATGTGCTCATGTACCTTTCTGCCCATGCAATTTCACAACTCTGTGCCATTACACACACTGGCCCCCTACCATAGCTGGACAATACTTCTATTCTTCACTCCACATGTCCTTTGAGATCAAGCTTTAGAATCACCACTTTAGTGAGCCCTTCTTTAACTCACCCAGAGATTTATACTATTATCACACCCAATTATTAGTACTCTGATATTTACTTCAACATAATACAATCATATTTTTTTACTTACTAATATGGCTCCTTGGGAACTTCTTGAGGCTAACAATCATCTTACTCATCTCTAAATCCCTAGCACCTAGGAAATTGCCTGATACATAATAGGTACCTTTAATAGATGTTTGATAAAGGAATAAATTCCTACCTTATAGCCTTTTAAAATTAAATGGGATGCTGTTTTTAAAAGTGGTCTATAGGCCAGGTGTGGTGGCTCATGCCAGTAATCCCAGCACTCTGGGAGGCCGAGGCAGGCAGATCACAAGGTCAGGAGTTTGAGACCAGCCTGATCAACATGATGAAACCTCATCTCTACTAAAAATACAAAAAAATTAGTCAAGCATGGTAGTGCATGCCTATCATCCCAGCTACTCAGGAGGCTGAGGCAGGAGAATCACCTGAACCTGGCAGGCAAAGGTTGCAGTGAGCCAAGATTGCCCCACTGCACTCCAGTCTGGGCGACAGAGCGAGACTCTGTCTCAAAAAATAGAAAAAAAGTGGTCTATAAACTATAAATATCTAGGACACTAATTTTCAGTGAGGGGGAGGTTTTCAATTTGAGAGGGATCTGTATCAAAGAACTATAAAACCTAAGAAACAAAAGAAGTTATTTTTTCTTTAGAAAGCATAACAGGATTACTAAATCCAGAAAATACAATTATTTTCCTTGTAGAGTACACTCATTATTTTAGGATAATAATGACCTATTGAGGAATTAGTGGGTAAAACATAAAAACAAACACGGTATTAAGATGATTATCTGCTGTCAATAATATGCTTAAGATTATATACACAACATAAGGACGATATTTACTTGTAGAGTCTAAATTCCAATAAGTGGAAAGTGATCAGGCAAAAACTGCTTCTTTTGCAACTTAATATTCTTGCTATGTACCTCTTTTGGTTTGTGTAGTAATTCTACACAAAGACCAAAAGAAACTGTAAGATGCGCTGCAGAGATTTCTCATACCATTCCTTAGATGTACAGCACAATAGGAAAACCAGGCAACGACACAATGATGATCACTGAACACACTGGCAACTTCAAGTTCCTTTCTTTCATTCTACTCTAGAGAAACGGTTATAACACAAGAAGAAAAACTCGAGGTTCTTTCCTTCAAGAAAGCAGTGAAAACAAAGTCAATTCAAACTCAATTCTTGCCCGCTTTGGGCCCCTTCAAGTTCACTTAAGCTAAAAATACTCACTCCCATGCTCTTCTGGCCTCCTTTGTTATAATTCCTCCATTTTTCCTAAGAAATATTTTATCATTGCAATTCACAGTCTTAATACCTAAAAGCAGGGAGGCTTAACCATCCCTGTTTATCAGTGGTCTCTAAGTTTCAGAATTTATGAAGTTCTAAAGTTCTGAGGTTCCACAGTTCTAAAAAGTTCTCATCAAGGTAAGTAACTTTATCTGCCATAGAAACAAAGTTATAGAGATTAGGTTCTCAAAGTAGTCCACAAAGGCCAATTAAATTACATAATATTACAGCAAAATAGACATGCCAAGCTTTCAAGCCTAGATCCCTGCTCATGTAGCTCCCTCTGCCTAAAATATCCCTGCTTCTCCCATTCCACCTCATTTCACCTCCAGCTAACTTCTACTCATTCTTTAGGTCTGTTTACATGATACTCCCTCTGGCCTCCAGTAAACCGTTTTTTTTGTTTGTTTGTTTGTTTTGAGACAAAGGTTCCTTCTATCACCTAGGTTGGAGTGCAGTGGCATGATCAGCTTACCATAACCTTGACTTCATGGGCTCAAGTGATCCTCCCATCTCAGCCACCTGAATAGCCGGGACCAGAGACTCACACCATCACACCCAGCTAATTTTTATTTTTTTTTGTAGAGACTGATCTCAGTATGTTACCCAGGTTGATCTTGAATTCCTGGCCTCAGGCAATATGCTTGCCTGGGCCTCCCAAAATACTGGGATTAACCAGCATGAGCCACCATACCCAGGCCCCTACAGTATACCTTTCTAAACTAATTCTTCCATCATATACAAAAGCTGTATTAATCCCTGCTGTATATTCTCTTATTAAGTGATAGGTATTTTACTTTCATATTTAAGGAAATTGCTTGTATCTCTCCTCACTTGAGTAAGTCCCTGAAAATATACTGTGTTATCTCTTACAAGCTATTTTATTGCAGTGCCTCGCACACAGTGACACTGAAAAAAATAATCTGTTTAAAGACTATTCAGAATATTGTCCCCTGAGTGTTCTCCAGCATACAGTACTTTTTCCAAAGGACTATCTGTAACTGCTTCTCACCACCTTTTTACACATTCCCTTCTATTATGAATCTTTAATATCTCCCAAAATATCTTCCTAAAAAAATTGGAATTAAAGAGAGTAAAATAAAGAAACCAACATGTATCTTCATGAATAAATTTGAATCAGCCATCTATGATTATCATCAGTAATAGAAACAACTAAAAAGGCCAGGTGTAGTGGCTCACACCTGTAATCCCTGTACTTTGGGAGGTCGAGGTGGGTGGACTACTTGAGCCCAGAAGTCCAAGACCAGCTTAAGCAATATGCTGAAACCTCATCTCTACAAAAAATACCAAATTTAGCCCAGTGTTGTGACGTGTGCCTATAGCCCCAGCTACTGGGGAGGCTGAGGCAGGATTGCTTGAAACTAGGAGGTCAAGGTTGCACTGAGCCAGGATCGTGCCACTATACTCCAGCTTGGGAAACAGAGTGAGACCCTATTTCAAAAATAAAAAATGAAAAAGAATTATAGAAAAAGCTTAACTATATTAATAAACTCTAAGTTAAAACCTTATGTTCCTCATTTTTTACCACCTTACCTGGGTTAGGTTTTCACTAGAACATGAATCATTACTTTCTTGATGGTCATAATGATGTTTCCGTTTCCACTCATGAACAGTCTCCTTATATGTGGAATCTGAAAGTAATTGTTCAGTTTTCTGCCTATTCACATTTAACGAAACCTGGGAGCTTTCCAGGTATTGTTTTTCTTCCTGCTTAGTCTTCGACTTGTTAGAATCTAAACTGAAGACGTTTTCTTCTACAAGTTTCTGGAGGGTGTCATGGGATTTTATAGGGATTTTGAAACTGATCTTCTGTCTTCTAGATTCCAAGGGTTCCTTAATCATCTTGTTGGAATTATAATCCTGAGAAAATTGGTTTCTCTTCCATTTCTCTAAGGCACGTTTTTCAGAATTGTCTCTAAATTTATTGTTTCTTTCTTTCTTCAGTTCTTTCATCTTCTCTCTCTGAATAAGTAAGTGAGACCACTTATTTTCACTTGCCTGGCCTTCAGCTTTAGGTTTCACATCACTGGCAATCTTAGGACTACTAAGGCTTTTAATTTCATGGTCAAGCTTGCTCCTAGCATTTGTCAATTTGATATCTTTAGGTTTAAAATCTACACATTTACATATGTCTTTTTGAGTTCCATTTGAAGAAGGACCCTGTGAAATAATTTGATTATCATTTGAACATGATGCTTCTTGGAGTTTAATAGGTCCTTGGGACGAAGAACTGACTTTTGGTCTCTTTCTGAGAGTGTCAATTTCTATATTCAATCTGTAAAACAGCACAGAAACCCAGGTTACATTATAATTATACATAATGTTGCACTTTATCATTTTAGTTAGAAATAACAGAATTAGGCTGACACTAAGCTTCATAAAAAGTAAGAAATAGCTATATTAAGAATGAAGTGGAAAGGATTACTCACTAAGTGGTGTTAGTTTGCTATTTGGAAAAGAAAAAGTTACAACTTTAAATAGTACCAAACAACATATTCCAAATAAATTAAACACTTAAGTGTAAAATAATTATTACTATCATAATAACTTTGTACTTTATATTAAACCTTTAAAAACTAGCGAGGAAAAAGAGAATATGGCCAGGCACGGTAGCTCATGCCTATAATCCCAGCACTTTGGGAGGCCAAGGTGGGCAGATCATGAGGTCAAGAGATCGAGACCATCCTGGCCAACATGGTGAAACTAAAAATACAAAAAATAAGCTGGGCGTGGTAGCTCACACCTGTAGTCCCAGCTACTTGGGAGGCTAAGGCAGGAGAATCGCTTGAACCCGGGAGGCAGAGGTTGCTGTGAACTGAGATTGTGCCACTGCACTCCAGCCTGGCAACAGAGAGAGACTTCGTCTCAAAAAAAAAAAAAAAAAAACTGTATGACTGATTTTTTTTTTTTGAGATGGAGTCTCACTCTGTTGACTAGGCTAGAGTGCAGTGGTGCAAACATGGCTTACTGCAGCTTCAACCTTCCAGGCTCAAGCAATCCTCCTACCTCCCAGACTACCACGTAACTAGGACTACAAGTGCATGCCACTGGGCCTAGCTAATTTCTGTAATTTTCTTGTAGAGACAAGGTTTTGCCATGTTGCCCAGGCTGGTCTCAAACTCCTGAGCTCAAGAGATCCACTTGCCTCAGCCTCCCAAGGTGCTAGGATTACAGGTGTGAGCCACTGTACCAGGCCTATCTGATTTCTCTTTTGCTTTTTTTGAGACAGCATCTCACTTTGTCACCCAGGCTGTAATGCAGCGGCACAATCTTTGCTTACTCCAGACTCAACATACCAGGCTCAACAGATCCTCCTGCCTCAGCCTCCCGAGTAACTAGAACTATAGGTGCACACTACCATATCCAGCTAATTTTTTTTTTTTTTTTTTTTTTTGAGATGGAGTTTCCCTCTGTTGCCAGGCTGAAGTGCAGTGGCTTGATCTCAGCTCACTGCAACCTCTGCCTCCTGGGTACAAGCAATTCTCCTGCCTCTGCCTCCCAAGTAGCTGGGACTACAGGTACGTGCAACCACGCCCAGCCAATTTTTGTATTTTTAGTAGAAACAGAGTTTCACCGTTGGCCAGGATGGTCTCAATCTCTTGACCTTGTGATCTGCCCGCCTCAGCCTTCCAAAGTTCTGGATTACAGGTGTGAGCCAATGTACCAGACCAATTTTTGTATTTTTTTTGCAGAGATAGGGTTTTGCCATGTTGCCTAGGCTGGTCGAACTCCTGGGCTCAAGCGATCTGCCCACCTTACCCTCCCCAGTGTGCCGAGGCTGCAGGCATGAACCACTACGCCTAGCCTCATTTCTTAATAGAGAACTTCCTAAACTTAAAAACAGTGGGAGAAACAACAAAGTAAAACACTGATAATATGTGACTATTTGGGCCGGGCGCGGTGGCTCAAGCCTGTAATCCCAGCACT